>NC_066874.1:2745933-2794019 GCF_022985175.1 Labeo rohita | reverse complement strand
GCTTTGGAGGTCAGCAGAAAGGGAATGCTGTCTCCAAACAGAGGTTGGCCCATTGGGTGGTAGATGCCATCTCCCTGTCGTACCAAAACCAGGGAGAGCCATGCCCCTTAGGTGTTCGTGCCCACTCCACACAGAGTGTTGCCTCATCCTATGCGTTGGCTCATGGCGCCTCACTAGCAGATATCTGTAGAGCTGCGGGTTGGGCGACACCTAATACCTTCGCCAGGTTCTACAACCTTCGCGTAGAGGCCGTATCCTCCCGTGTCTTAACATAGACATCACAGGCGAGCGGGAGTCCGGCTGGTGTCGGCTTGCTGCGCCATTCCTAATGGATCCGTGCGCTATTTCCCTCAGTTGTTCCCTCCGGCGAACCTGGGTCCTCCATGCCCCGCAGTCAGGCCTAGTGCGGAGTAGTGCTTGTCTGTGCTCCGGTTGGGTCTCCTTCGCCCAGCAGGTTGTGGCAACATGTTTCAGTATTTTTCCACGGTCAGCCAGAAGGCCGATGTTTCCCTCATATATCCCTAAAATCTATGGATATATTGAATTTCTTGTGTTCCACATGTAGAGATTTCATGTGCTCCGCCCCCCCAACTCCTGCTTCAGTACAACTGGCATCCCTGTGGGTCCCCCTATTGGCCCCCAGGGCGTTGGGAAGGTTACGCTCATATCCGTCTGCTGACACGTCCGCCTGTCGGCACGCGGTGTGTTGCGTAACGCGACGTCTGGTTCGTGGCCTGTTCCATGGGTCTGTTCCCATATGTAACGTCGTAGTGAAACGACTGAAGGGGAACGTCTAGGTTACGTACGTAACCCTCGTTCCCTGAAGGAGGGAACAGAGACGTTACATCCCCTGCCACGACCTGATGTCGCGCTGACGCCGGGCTGCAGCTCGGCTCCTCAGCAAAAGCCTGAATAAGTGGTTGCACGCCGCCTTCTTATATACCCGTATATACGGGGGAGTGGCTCGGCATGCAAATACCACTCGCCAATGTTCATGAATGTTCATTGGCCTTTTGAATAAGGCTTGGAGATGATTGGACTCTCAAGCGAGTTCCCATATGTAACGTCTCCGTTCCCTCCTTCAGGGAACGAGGGTTACGTACGTAACCTAGACGTTACATGATCAGATTCCAGAAATTAGAAAAATATTTAGTAATTAGTAAGTTACTTTAGTTACTTTGCAATTAGATTACATTACATTTTAAAATACTCATAATCAAATTACAATTACTTTCCTACAGATTACATGATTACATATTCACACAATGGCAGTAAATTATTCATAGTTTTTTGATTCATCTTAATTCCTCCCACACTCTAAAAAAAAATCTGTAAAAATAGGACACAATATACTGTATAACTTGAAGGAATTTTTTTCATATATATATTTTTACAGGCGTTTTACCAGTTTTTTGAATGTAACACTTCATTGAATTGCGTTTTAGAGTTCACAGAAATGTCCATAAAATTAATGGATAATGTTGTGTCTAATGAGCTGCCAGTACTTTTATGATTTATTTATTTATTTTAATTGTTTTTATTTTAAGGTGAGACACTGCAGGTGAATAAAATAACATATAGTTATCGCCTTACTTACCCAGCTGATTAATTACGTTGATAATTACATTGATACATTTCTAAAATATTAGGTTTAAATATACAAATGATGCATTATTTTATGACATATGTGCTAAGTTGCATAAAGTTCTAGTACAAAAATCTAAACACTGGTCAGTTTCAAAATTCTTAATTTTTTTGACATGAGTCCAATGTTTTTAAAGAGAGAATTTTGGGCATCTCATTTTTGTCACTCTGTAATTCAGAAAATACTTAGAACAGACAGAAAACAATATATTTTTACAATTTTGGGGGAAATGAAATGTTGTATATAATCAAGCAAATTGTCCGTAAAACCTTCAGGATATAGACAGGGGTAAAAATGTAAAGTTTGTTGTGCGTAAGTGCTACTGAAGCAGAGATTTATGGCTCAGTGTGTAGGAAAAAAAAAAAAAAAAAAGTCCTTTAAAAATATGTATTGTAATTGAAATCTATTGACACAAATAGATAAAAAAAGTGCTTTAAAAAAAAAAAAAAAACTTAACACTGTCTTTTGGATGTTTTCTTTCCACTAATTAAAAAAAAAAAAAAAAATTTTATGAAAAACCAAAAAGCCCAAAATCTAAAATTTTACAGGTGCATGAAAAAACAGTGTTTTGCCTGCAGTGTCTCCCCTTAATTCGTTTAATTAGAGTTAATTAGTTTATTTAATTAAATAATTGCTTTTCATGAACTCTCGAACTCCCTACAGTTCAATCAGAACCCAGTTTGTAAAATCCTGGCTGTAATGTTTAATACATTTCATGATGTTAATTAAGAGTCAAAAGTAATCTAAAAGTAGCTCCAGTTTTCAAACACTTTCAATATATTAAAATGAAAAGGCAGGATATTCTTCAGATATTCACCTTTCATATTCTTCTGAAGAAAAAAAAATAATACAGGTTTGGAGTGTTTTCTGACATGTTGGTAAATTTTGGATGTTCAAGAGTGATCAGGCATTGGACCAGAAGACCTAAAAGGGAATATGACCTTCAGTGTGACACAAACTACTTCTGGTCCAACGACTCAAATCATTCTCAGCATCTACCAACAAGTATGAAAACGAATAAACCCGCTGAGAACAACCTGTGTTCACACAGCGTGCAATCAGCTGCACTCATCAACGCAAAATGGCTTATTTTGATGGGAACGAGAGCAGGGATTTATTTTTGGAATGGAATGAGGCAGGAATGAGCCAGATTGGCAGGGTCTATGCGACCGACTGCATTAGACTGGGCAGCCCAGTTAATTAATGTGTATCTGCTCTGCCCAATGGGATTCTGGGCCATCTCCATCACCAGTCACTTTGAATCTAAGAGCTGCCACAATCTGACTACTGGAGAGCCAAGATGACACCAGTCTTTGGAAGATGTTTCACTGGAACGTCTTCCATTACTAACTATGCTGGGTAAAGATAGAGAGCTATAGCTAGGACACCACTCCTTTTTTTTTAACATCTGTGGAGTTTTAGCAGTTTTCATGATTCACAAACAATGTACTGTTGCCTGCTTCCACATATATTTTTTAATTAATTGTGCAGTGTGGTCAGGACTACTGTTTTTAACATTTATGCAGTTTAAGGGCTGAACTAGACTAAACACTTATTCTAAACACTTGTTGTACACGCAAAGAAACTGTTATTAAACATACATTTGATGACATTAAAGATAAGATCAAAACATTCAACTTACTGTGTATTTACAGAGCCATTTAAGGACCTCTCCTTTAGAAAAAAAAAAAAAAACTATTTTTTTAAGGTAAGTGGTTGCAAACAATTTATTTTAGCTACATTTAAAAAAGGTTGAAAGTTAGTCAATGAAATGTGTTTATTTAAATGTAGCTAAAAAAAAATGATTGCAACCACTTACCTTAAAAAATTTAGTAAATTCAATTAATCTTTTTTTTTTTCAGTAACAAACAAAAAATTTAAGAGGAAGTAACATAATTAAATAGGGCTGAAATTACTATTTTTTTAATACTAAGGTAACTAAATAAAATTGATTAAATTCAACTAAATGTGTTTGTTTAAATTTAGATCAAATCAATTGAGTAAATCCAATGAATCATTTTTTTTTTTTTTTTTTTTTTTTTTTCAGAATGACACAACCCATTTCACATTTGCATGCACATTAGCTTAAACAAATATTTTGGTGTCAAGTAACCAGAAGCAGTATAAAAAATATTTTGGAAAGCTAACCTCTGGATTACAGTGATGCACTTACAATGGAAGTGAATGGGGGCAATCCATTATCATTCCAATACTGTTTCAATAGCAAAGCCACAAGACATGTGAAGTTCTGTTCGTTGCCATTACAATATAACATCTAAAACCCTAAAATGACCATAATGATTTAAACAGCTTTTCAGTAAGAGTTTTGATAAAATTATAAGCTTCACATTTCTGCTTTTAAATCTTCCAAAATTGGCACATTCAGTTTCACTGTGAGTGCCTCACCGTAACCTTGAATTTTCCTTTTCAAGGGAGTTAAAAATTATTATTTTTTTTTCTGTAGTAATTGACATTTATGCTACAAATGCTGTGGACTAAACCCAACGTGTGGTGAACCCAGAATATTCATTCATAGAACAAATTCTAGACCAAAATTATAGGCTGTTCTATTATTTTGAAAAAACTGTTTTCATGCTCCACAGCTACTGAAATATTCAAGACAGACTCATTGGAAAATTGTGTTTCTACTTTATATCTTTATATTTATTGTCTATTCTCTTTATTATTAGTGTTATATGTCATTTTATTACCTTAGATTATACGCATGTCTACACTATGTTTATACTTTCTGCACTGGAAGCTCCCAACACCAAGACGAATTCCTTGTGTGTGTAAACACACGGGGCAATAAAGCCCTTTCTCACTCTGATTCTGAAAAACAGCCAATATGCTAGTAATATGCATGCTAATGAGCAACTAGACTAAAATAAACTAAAGTGTTACCTATGAAACACGAGTCACAATAAAAGAGCTTAAAAGATGTATAAGCAATCTAAAATCACATGGTTGCTTCAGCAAATGTGCTTTTATAACTTTGCTTTTCATAACACAATCGGTTAGGTTTAGGTAGGATTTAGTGTAGGTGGTACATTATATTATTTTGGAAATATTATTTTCAAGCTGAAACTGTTGAAATTGTTCTTTTAAGTAAAAATACTTTTTTGCAATTCTGCACAGCTTTATTAACTCATTTATTTACACTGATAACAGCAAACACAGGGCCCTATAAAATCTGTTTTAATTTTTTCTTAATTCCATTTGTTTTCTGTTTTAATTTCTCTCATATTTTCTGTTTTAAATTTTAATACCAATTTTCAATTTTAAAAGCTTTATTGTCTGTCCCCAATGGGAAAAAAGGCTCAACACGCAAAATAGTCCTCACAACAACAATTTACATTATCACAAAAAAAACACAACTAAAACAACACATAAAACATTAATTTTAAAAACCTGTTTAAAATACCAATGGCAACTGGGATAAATGTTTTCTCATACTTGGCCCTTTTCACCAAAGGCACTTTACACCGTCTACCAGACGGAAGTAGTTGAAAGGAACTGTATAGAGGATGAGAAGAGTCTCCCACAATAACAGAGGCTTTCCTTTTCTAGACTCTATTTTAATGGTTAAAAAAAAAATTGAAAAAACATAAAAAAAATTGAAAAACTTTTTTTTTCTAATTGTTTCATTTTTTTACCAAATTCTGTTTTCCATTAATTTTCTGGATTCCAATTTAATGGTTTCATTAAATTTCAATAATCAAAAGCATCTCATTAATATATATATATATATATAAATATAAATATATATATATATATAAATATAAATATATATATATATATATATATATATATATATATATATATATATATATATATAGTACTCTTATTTAGTTTTTCTGAAAAATGTTGTGTATTTACATTTTTCTTGTTAAATAAATTCTGCTAAATACTTTTTCTTGTAAATATTACTTAAAAAAATAATGTTTTAATAATAATAATTTTAGCAGTAGTAGTATTACATTAAGTAATATATTTCTGTCACAGTTTCTTCAAGTTAAACCGAACTTTTATTTTGACAGGTGGCTGTGAGGACTTTTAAGGTTCTGTTTGTATATGATATGGCAATAGTTTTTATCAAAAGAAACTGTAAAATGCTCATGAAGGGACTCTTAGCGCTTCAATATGTATGTAGTAAATGAAACCGTGTATATGTGCCATTCATTCACACAGAGACAGGCAGAACATGCAGGATTCATATTCAAATACTATTTTTGCGCTTAAAGGAGAAGTCCACTTCCAAAACAAAGAGTCACAGATAATGTACTCACCCCCTTGTCATCCAAGATGTTCATGTCTTTCTTTCTCCAGTCGTAAAGAAATTATGGTTTTTGAGGAAAACATTTCTGCGTTTTTCTCCCTATAATAGACTGATATGGTGCCCTGATTTTGAACTTCCAAAATGCAGTTTAAATGCGGCTTCAAACGATCCCAAATGCGGTTGTAAATGATCCCAGCCAAGGAATAAGGGTCTTATCCACATCAAACCACATCAATCTTAATAACTACTATTAATTTTGTATTTAATCATTTATACGTGATATATATTTGTCCATGAAGGCTGGAAGTGAAAAACTCCTTATATTCAGGTGTGCGTAATTATTAGGCACGTTTTCTTTTACATATAAAAAAGCCAAAAAAGAGATTTAACCCAGACCGAAAAGTAAAAAATTATTAAATGCCCAAGAGAAGGGTGCAAAACTAATGCAATACTAGAATTAGCAAAGTTAAGGCATGACCATTGGACAGAGAAATGCTCGTTGGGTCAGCACGGTGAGAAAAAAAAAAAAAAAAAAAAACAGTGGAGAAGAAAAGACACGTTAACTGCAAAAGAATTAAGAATTAAAGTAAAGAATTAGCTGTTGCAGCTCTGGAAAATGGTGGTGCTGGAGACTAAATGGTTCCTGATGGTTTCACAGCTAATTCTTTACTTTAATTCTTAATTCTTTTGCAGTTAACGTGTCTTTTCTTCTCCACTGTTTTTTTTTTTTTTTTCTCACCGTGCTGACCCAACGAGCATTTCTCTGTCCAATGGTCATGCCTTAACTTTGCTAATTCTAGTATTGCATTAGTTTTGCACCCTTCTCTTGGGCATTTAATAATTTTTGACTTTTCGGTCTGGGTTAAATCTCTTTTTTGGCTTATTTATATGTAAAAGAAAACGTGCCTAATAATTATGCACACCTGAATATAAGGAGTTTTTCACTTCCAGCCTTCATGGACAAATACATATCATGTTTAAATGATTAAATACAAAATTAATAGTAGTTATTAGGACTGATGTGGTTTGGAATTGGTAAAATGTGCTTGGTAAAAAAATATGACCAGAATATCAACGTGCCTAATAATTATGCACACAGTGTATAAATTGTATTATTTTTGTTAAAATAACCGATCGCTTTGCTAGATAAGACCCTTCTTCCTCGGCTGGGATCGTTTACAACCGCATTTGTGATTGTGCATCGTGGATGACAAGGGGGTGAGTGCATTATTTGTAAATTGTAGTTCGTGGACTTCTCCTTTAATATTCACATACACTAGTCTATAATCGCACTTTGGTTGAAGTGTACTGACCTACTTTCGATTTATTCATTCAAAATTTGGCAAATTCCATGACATTATACAGTAAATTCCATTTTTATGACTGAATTCCGCAATTCCGTCCACGTTTTCCACACTGCAGAACTCATAGTGCTCTACACACAAGCATAATAATATCTTCCACAGTTATGACCTTTATGACCTCATCATAAGTGGGCAGACCGCATTACTGATAAGTGTGGCTGATTTACATGTGGTGTCTGTATGTTTATGGCAGTAACGAATTGCATTTGCAGTTTAGTTTAATTAAACTCTCTTTCAATCTCTAGTTAAAAGTCAAATTTGCTTTCTCGTCATGATATGATGACTCCTATTAGGTCAAACCTTGTAGTGTTAAAACAATAATCACAGTACACAGTTTGGCTTGATGTTTGCATAAGAAACCCTTCGAATCGCCCCTCACAGTCTCCAGACTCGTTCAGCTTCTACACAGAGAGCGTGTTTTTGACACGGTTGCTATGGCAGCGAAGCGAGACAAATGGGGCAGTGTGTTTGAGTTTGCCAGCGTACATAAAAGTCTCTTGTCTTTCCTCACATTACTGTTCCCAGTGATCTCAAACGCCTCTCTGTCTCACGCCAGAATTTGTACATCTTTCCCTCTCTGCTATTTAAAAGAAAGATTTAGCACAACATTTATATTCTGTCATCATTTACTCAACCCTCGTGTCTTTCTTCTAATCACAAAAGAAGATGTTTAGCAGAACATTTTTCTCTCACAAAGCCATCATATGATTTCAGAAGTTGTATTGATACTTTAATGGGCTTTTTTATTATCCAAACTTAACATCTGCTGGCATTAAAACTGTTATACTAGTTTGGAATGATGAATAAATGATGACAGGCTTTGTATTTTGGTTGAACTATCTCTTTAATAACCTTAGAATGCCTCAGAATGTGAGTGTTGAATAAATGATGCCCCGTATTGTTCATTGATTCAGTGTTTTGAATTTTGAACAACCTGAATGAATCATTGATTCAGTGTTCCCTCTACACTTTTGCCTTTTCTGATTATACGTTACATTTTAATCATGCATACTGTCTGTTCTGACGTCTATAGAGGTGATGGGGAGGATTTAACTCTACTATATGTTATATAGTGGTGGCTGAGATCATAATTTCCACTTTATTTTCATCTCAAGAAATCACGGGATGAAATTAGACAGCTGTAGATCTGTCTATCTGTATCTGTCTTTACAGCACCTCTGCAGAAACGGTGACTGTCATAAACTGAAAATAATTGGCAGAGTACTTTCCCAAAGTGTTGCGCAATTAATGTGCTGTTCAGCTAATTACATTCAATTTGATGATTCCCGAGGCACATTCCACTTTAACAAACCAAGACTGATATAACCGTCAAATGAGTAATCGCGGCTGACGGCGCTTCATAGCAGGACTGACGCAGTCGAAGAGAAAGGCACCAGCTATTATTCGACTCAAACGTCTGGCTATGGAAGAACAAAGAAAGACTGAAAGGTCTGTTTTCTGACAAACAGCTTACAGAGTTCATGTAAGGATGAAAGAACCTCTAGCTTTGGTTTATTTAGGATAAGATGACAGGTTTTCCACAGTAATGTACCCTGTTTTTAACCAGACAGAAACTATTACACGAACTCTGTTTTTTAACTCTATTGTTTCACAAAATAAATAAATAAATAAAAATAAATAAATAAATAAATATTATTATTATTATTATTACTATTACTATTACTATTACTTTATTATTATTATTATTATTATTATGTATATAAATATATATAAATAAATAATTAAATAATAATATAAATAATTAATTTATATTATTATTATTAGTAGTAGTAGTAGTAGTAGTATAGTAGTAGTAGATTAATTTGAAATGTTTTACTTTTTTAATAAAAATAATAAAATAAAAAATTATACACACACACACACACACACACACACACACACACGCATATATCTATATCTATATCTATCTATCTATCTATCTATCTATCTATCTATATATATATATATATATATATATATAATTAGTATATATACTATATATATAGTATATATTTATTAGTATAGTAGTATTAGTAGTAGATTAATTTGAAATGTTTTTTACTTTTTTAAATAAAAATATTTAAAAATATTAAATAATATAATAGATAATAAAATATAAAATAATTGCTAATTTCAGTAACATTATTTTATTAATGTATTATTTTCTATTAATTTCATTGATTTTGTTATTAACTAATTCATGAAATATGTAATAAAATAATTTAATTAAAATAATTTAATAACACAAAACAATACTTTTAAATAATAATAATAATAATAATTTACTTAAATAATAATAAAAGTATTATGTTATATGTTATATATTAGGTTTACCACAGTATTGTATCATGTTTTAACCACACAGTTATAGGAACTATTTTGCTTTATTTTTCTTCTTCTTCTTCTTAAAAACAAAAAAAACAAAAAAAACAAAAAAAAAAAAAAAAAAAAAAATATATATATATATATTAGTAGTAGTAGTAGTGTAGTAGTAATAGTAGTAGTAGTAGTAAATTATTTTTTACTTTAAAAAAATATTAAATAAGATATGAACGTAATAATTATTAAAATAATTTATAATTAAAAACAATAAAAATTATTGTTAATTTCAGTAACAATATTTTTATAATATTACTTTATTTTTTAAAAATTTTATTGATTTTTTTTATTAACTAATAAATTAAAAATGTAATAATAGCAAATAACTGAATAAACAATTTAATAACAATTGTAATAATATATATACATACACACACATACATACATATAGATAGATAGATAGATAGATAGATAGATAGATAGTTTTTTTTTTTTTTATACGAATTTTAATAACAATTTAAAAATACATGTTTACTGCAACGCCAATTTCTGCAATTTAAGTGCATTTGGTGCTTGTCGAATGTTAATTTTGGACCGTGGTTATAGAATATAATGTCAAAAAACAATAAAGCAGTAACTTCCTGCCTTTCAGGCTCTGTAATCAAGCTTATGTTTAATTATTCAGAGGATCCGCTCATGCTGTGTCCACACAAATAACAATTTCCCCACCTAATTTCATTGCAAGTTTTCCTCCAAGTGTCTAAATTTTCAAAGTAACCTGAAATCAAAGGATCTATTAAGAATGACCTTGCTTCCTCTCTGAGAGCACTGGAGAACAGAGCCACCTGTCTTCAGCATCTCCTTGCTAACGTGTGTTTATTTGAGCAGCAGTTTTTCAGAGTGTGTCATCTCCAAGTCCCATTTGCTGCCAGTAATGAGACCATAAATCATATATTGATGTGTCTCGCTGGCATGCGACGCGGCGGCGTTTTCGCTGCTGGACTAATGCATCATATTAGCTCTACAAGACCTACAAAGATACACAGCTGACTGTCTGCTGCTCAGAAGTGTGTGTGCGGGTCTTCATCCTGACCGTGTCCTACACGTTACACATCTTCATCTGAACCTGCCAGAAACAAACCACCAATGCTTAGCAATGTCTAGTGTTGCATAACCACACTTTGGAGAATCAGCATAAAATCTGGTCCACACTGCAGATTGTTCTGGCCAAGAATCGACTGGCCACAATTTTTTACATCGTTTTTTAAAATGTCAAATCTGAAATAGGTTCCAAAGTGGAATGCGCAGTGTGCTCATAGCTGTTGTATTTTTTGTTTTTGTTTTTACAGGTTGTTAATGTAAACATTAACTATTGCATTAACCATCATGGATTAAGCATCAATGAACATTATGGCATTTATTAATCTAGGTTTATGTTAATTTATACATACACAATTAAACATAAACAGCTAAATGTGTTAGTATATGCAGAATGTACCATTAATAAACACTTGTTCATATTTAGTTTATGATATATAATACATTAACCAATGTTAACAAATTTGACCAATATTAATATAAACAATACAACTTTATTTACCAGACTTTTCATGTGTAAATGATGAAGAGACAATAATAGCTAAATATAATTTAAAATTAATAATAATAATAAATAAAGTCAATGTACATACACCAGTGGTCAATTTTTTTTAAATAAATATTTAATAATAATTTTAAATAATTATTATTTCATTTCAAATCATTTTAATAAGTATTATTTATTTTCCTTTTTTTTTTAAAGACATCTCATCTGTTCATCAAGGCTGCATTTATCTGACCAAACCAGTGAAAACTGCAATATTTTAAAGTATTATTAACATTTTAAATAACTTTTCTGTTTGAATATATTTTAAAATGCAATTTATTCCTGTGATGGCAAAAGCCAAAAGTATTTGTCACTTTTGATCAACTGAATATATTATTGCTGAGTAAAAATGAATAAATCAATAAATAAGTCAATGTACATACACCAGTAGTCAGAATTTTGGAATAATTATTTAATTATTATTTTAAATAATAAAATATTTTAAATGATTTTTGTTCACTATTTTTCATTTTACATGATTTATTTTTTATTTATTTATTTATTTTTTCAATTTGATTATTTAGTAGGTTTTTTAATTGAATTATTTGAATATATTTTAAAATGCAATTTATTCCTGTGATGGCAAAAGCCAAAAGTATGCCACTTTTGATCAACTGAATACATTCTTGCTGAGTAAAATATGAATACAAAAATAAATCAAATAAATAAAAATACAAATACACAAAAATTAAAAACAAAAAATACTGTATATAAATACAAATAAATAATAATAAAAAAAATCTTAACCAAACTTATGTTCAGTAGTGTAGGCAAATTTATTTACATAAATAAAAAAAGAATAAAAAAGGATGGCTGGATAGATGAATGAACATAGTTAAGTTTTATATTAAATCAAAAGCTAAATAGAAATTGTTATTAGCCGTTTCAACTGTAAAATTGCCCTTAAATTTAATAATGATCACCAGAACGCAGAATGCATAAAGCCAGCCAATGAGACCAAAGCACTATCATACGGTAAGCAGTCGGTTCACAGGCCGTCGCTGCGTGTGTAGAAACACGTCCTGTTCTGTTTGAATAGAGTCAGGCGATCAGCAGCTGGAATCTCGTTGATAGCGGCTGTACGGACATCTCAGGACACACCACAGGTTGTAGAGCTTAGTGCGAGCGAGCGAGCGAGTGTGGCGTATCTCTGAGCGCTGCGGGGTGGAAGATCACTCAGCTTTGCTCTCTCTCTGCACTCTTATCCAAAATGGAGCTCCCTCATCCCTCTCCAGGCCAGGCTCTGCTCCTCACATGGATTTAGGTCCTCTCTCAGCCGGCTTTCCCTTTGTAGCTCTCTAATCTCTGGGCTGTGGTTGGCGTCTGGAGCCTGACAGAGCCAGTGGAGTTTCGGAGGACATTTTCTGGGTTTGAAGGGAATCCAATCACTCCGCTCAGAAGGAGGTCAGGCCTTTTCATCTGGTGCTTGGGTGATACAGTGCTTTTCATCTGCACAGGTAACCAATAACCTGCCGCTCACACCTTCTATTACAAACATTCTTGTTTTGTTTTCATTTGTTGCTGTGTTCGTGTGTGAGCTGAAATCTGCAGCTTCAATCTGATTGGCTGGTGAAATGCAAGTTGGAGGTGAGTCTTAGAGATAGTTCACCCAAAAACGAACATTTGCTGTTCATTTACTCACCCTTAGACCATCCAAGATGTAGGAGTTGTAGAGTAAAGATGATTTTTAGCTACAACTGTGGTCCTTAGTGATTCATAAAATGCAAGTCAATGGCTACCATCACTTTGAGAGTCAATAAAGCATATACAGACAACACAAATCTAACACCCGTGGCTCCTGATGATATATTGAGGTCTTATGAAGCGAAACAATCAGTCTGTGCAAGAAACTGAACTTCATTTACAACATAAACTACAATTCAGAGCCTCAGGCAATTAGGTGATTCTTTTCCGATTCTTTTGGACAGTTTGTTTCAATTAACTTAATGAGTTGGCAAAAACCAGCAGATTTTTGGCTCTTTTCGAGTCGGAGTGACTTCCAGGTGTCTATGAATTTTTGATTAAGTAACTTGTAGATCTGTGATGCTCGAGCCATGCACTGTTTCAGATGCTTTAGTCTGATTTGGCAAACTGGCTCAAAAGAATGATTTGTTTGCGAACCGGACATCACTCCAGATCATTTGTTCTTGTGTCTTGCACCAGCCAGTTGTTTCTCTTCGTAGGACCACAACATATTATCAGGAGCCATGGGTATTCATTTTGTGTTGCCTATATATGCTTTTTTTTGACTCTCAAGTGACAGTAGCAATTGAGTTTGGTTTATTCTAGTTTATGAATCACCAAGGACCACAGTTTCAGCTAAAAAACTTCTTTACTGCTCATCTATTTCTTGGATGGTCTGAGGATGAGTAAATTAACAGCAAATTCTAGACAGTTTAACAGCAGTGTTCTAGAGCAAACTACCCTTACTAAAAAGAAGTATACTTTACGTTTATTTCATTAAGCATACTTAAAGGAGAAGCCCACTTCCAAAACAAAGATTCACACATAATGTACTCACCCCCTTGTCATCCAAGATGTTCATGTCTTTTTTTCTTCAGTCATAAAGAAATTATGTTTTTTGAGGAAAACATTTCTGCATTTTTCTTCATATAATGGACTGATATGGTGCCCCGATTTTGAACTTCCAAAATGCAGTTTAAATGCGGCTTCAAACGATTCCAAATGCGGTTGTAAACAATCCCAGCTGAGAAATAAGGGTCTTATCTAGCAAAACAATTGTTTTTTTTCATTAAAAAAAACCAAACAATTCAAATACTTTTTAATCTCATACGCTCGTCTTGCCTTTCTCTCCCTGAACTCTGTGTATTCTGACTCAAGACAGTTAGGGTATGTTAAAAAACTCCAATCGTATTTTCTCCCTCAACTTCAAAAATCATTTCAAAATCTTCCTACATCGCTACAGACACAGTCTTTGTAAAGTGAACATGCAAAGAAGATGAGGGAGAACATGAGATGGGAGTTTTTCAACATACACTAACTGTCATGAACCGGAACAAAAACAGTCCAGGCAGAGTAAGACAAGAAGTATAGTCTCAGTAAACTACTAGTTTAGTAGTTTTATACTGCAAGTATACTCATAAGTTTTCTTTAAGTAAACTTAACATCACACTTTAAGTATACTACTATGTCCCTATTAGGTATTCATTTGTATATTTTGTTACATTAATATCTGAACATACAAAACATCAAAAGAACGAGCAGGGTATCTGCTAGTAAACAAAAACATTTTATTCTAGTTTCATGAATTCTTTTTTATAAACACTTGAATGTGGGTAAGTTTCATTAATAATAATAATAATAATAATAATCATAATAATAATAAATAAATAAACATTTTGAACCAAAAGCTGAAAGAGACTATGAATTGAAATGAGAGTGATAATCAAAACGTAGATGGAGTTGATCAACACCCCAAAGCTTGACAGTCATTATTACCACTTCATGGGTCACATTTTATTCCATAACGTTACAGTTTTGATGCTGGTTTATGACTGATGATCATATTAAAAACGTGTGAAAGCATCTGTTGTTTTGGTTTCTTCTTTGCTTGTGTTTTGGAAATTCTGCTTACAGTTCTTCAGTTACATAAAGGGAAAATAATAGCACACTTGAATAAACTTCTTTTTCGTAAGTGTAAACAAGAAACATACAAGATAACATAAGAAACCTGTGGTTGTTACCATGACAAATGGCAGCATGTACAAGCAGCATCTTATTTAGACCTTAAATCCAAAGAGAAAAAATACAAAAACCTACAATGACCCCCAAAATTTAAGTTCTTCATCAAGCCACCACTAAACTAATGTAGAAGCAGATATTATAGCATCTCTTATAGAAGAGAAGCATACAGATTTCAAGTGTAGAGCATCTGCAATGCAGGTGTGGAGCTAAAGAGTGACTCTTGACTAAAGGTGAGTGTTGAAGAGGTTCGTTTGAAAGTCAAATGGAGAGTACAACAGTACTCAACAGAAAACAACTCTATTTCTGGCAGATGTTTTCTTACTGAATAGACAAACATGATGTATATAGTTTACAGGCATTAATTTTGAGAAAAACTAGTTGTTGGATTTGTTAAAGTTTGTAAATGACACTGAATCTGACTTGCTCTCAAAAAATCAGATAAAAAATTTTACTGTGACTGGTCGATTTTTAGGTCAGCCAAATGGTAACTTGTTTATGTAAGTGGTTCTTGGCTAAAATAAGCTACATTGAAAAAAAAAAGTGAAGCAGGACAACTGTTTTCAACATTGATAATAATCAGAAATGTTTTTTGAGCAGCAAATCAGCCTATTAGAATGATTTAAAGACTGAAGTAATGTGAAAATTCAGATTCAAATGATGTTGAAAATTTAGTTTTGGTCCCTGAAATAAAATATATTCACATAAATTACAATATATTCACAAGAATTTAAATTGTAATAATATTTCACAATATCATTATTATTTTTTTTTTCTATTTTTGATCAGATACTTTTTAATTTCAAATGCTCGTCTTGTCTTACTCTGCCTGGACTGTTTTTGTTCCGTTTCATGACAGTTAGGGTATGTATATAAACTCCCATCTCATGTTCTCCCTCAACTTTAAAATCATCCTATATCGCTGTTTTACCTTTTTTGTTAAGGGTGTTTGGTCTTCTTTGCATGTTCACTTTGTAAACACTGGGTCGGTACTTCTGCAGTGATGTGGGATGATTATGAAATGATCTTTGAAGTTGAGGGAGAAAATACGATTGGAGTTTTTTGACATACCCTAACTCTCTTGAACCAGAACACACAGAGTTCAAGGACAGCAAGACAAGGCAAGCGCTTCAGATTAAAAAGTATATAAATTGTATTATTTTTATGAAAATAACAGATTGTTTTGCTAGATAAGGCCCTTCTTCCTCGACTGGGATCATTTACAACCACATTTGGGATCGTTTGAAGCCGCATTTAAACTGCATTTTGGAAGTTCAAACTCTGGGCACCATATCAGTCAAAAAACATAAAAACATAATTTCTTTACGACTGAAGAAAGAAAGACATGAACATCTTGGATGACAAGGGGGTGAGTACATTATATGTGAAACTTTGTTTTGGAAGTGGACTTTTAAAAACATTACTGACCCCAAACTTTTGAACAGAAGTTCATTAAAACATCACTATGTTCCTCTGAAGAAACTATACACAAAGCCATGTTTTAGTAAACAAAATATACTTTTTTATAAAAATGAAATAACATTTGAAGTTCTGTCGAATTAAACAAATTAATGAGCACAGCAGATCATCATTGGGATGCAGATATCGTGACACTGACATTTGCTTAGAACATTTAAGTCTGAAAAGGAACATGCTGACATTTACCTTTCACATATAGACGGGATATGACAGAGCTAATTAATCTTTTAACAGAAGGTCAGAAATAACAGGCAAATGCCAACAGAGATCTGAAGCACGAGTCCACAGATAAACACACGCAGAATAAGCACAGATGTCATTCGTTTGAGCGTATGTCAGTCAAATCTCAGAGTTCTCATTGGATGATGAACTGTGGCCTGTTTTGACTGGCATGCTGAACACTCATTTATTTATAAAATGTCACTTTGAATGTGTACTACACAAGCTAATAGGAATTGAATGTATGCATTGAAAAAAAGCAATGCAATGATTCAAGGGGTAAAAAAATCATTCAATATGATGAATGGACAAAACTGCACACGACATTTATTACTGAAAAGTATTGATTGTGCGCACACACGGTGTTCGTGGATTGGAAGTCGTCCAGGCGAGGTTCTTGTAGAGGTCGTGATGAGAAATTTTTGCTGCACACAGCTGTTCTTTCTTTTCACACACCCATATGTTACTTGCAGGAGCAGCACACAACACTCCTGCAAGATAATCAGGTCACCCAGTTACCCAAACTACAACCGGCCCATCTGTGAATAGGTGATGGTGGAGAGCAGAAACATCACTTCAGATCTGATCATCATAGAGAAAACATCCCCTGAAGCATGACAGCTACAGTGGACAGATCTTTAAACGCCACTGTTCAACCTGTCAGGCTATACCTTTGACCCTCACCAATGATTCTAAGCTATATGACTGTCTATGACTGTTTCTGTCATTGTGCATTATATAATAAAATCCAACTATGTGATGCAAGATAGAAGAGATTTATCATATTTCAACATGTAAATAGATCAGTAACATGCAAACATTCCAATGACATCATTACTGTTACATTTTACATTCTACAAATTCAAAGCAATACATTTTAATTTTGAATTTTTTTCAGTTAAAGGGAAGTTTTAGTTCAAGTTCCAACATTGTTCAAAATGTCTGTGTTTGTGTTCAACAGAAGAAGAAAAATCATATAGGTTTGGAACAACTTGAGGGTGAGTAAACGATGACAGAACTTTCATTTTCAGGTAAGGATTAAATTAATTGCAGCATTACAAAGGATTATGAATACAGTACATCTGAACAGATTAAATGTATTGAATTATTCACATTTTTGCATGGGCTAGTATATGAAATCCTTTGGAAATAATCAGCCAGTTCAACACTGAAGTAATCCCTGAACCAATTAAACAAACACCCCGAACAGATGGCCAGAAATTGGACCTCTGTGAGTCATTTTCCTAATGAAAATTTTTCATTTCATAATACCAATGGCAGCAATATTGTGCAAAAATGTACAGATGATCTGATCACAAGACTCTAAGCTCAGTATTAGTTAAAGTACCTCCTAAGTCAAGCTTCAGTAATAGTTTAGTACATTCATTAACTTCACACAAAATTACTAAAATGGATGCCTCAAAAATGTTGAAAGCATAAAAAGCAGATATTAGTGGTATTTTGTACTTGTGCTATAAAAAGCCTAAGACTTAACAAATCAGTACAAGTCAACAAAATTAACCTAAGCCTTTCACGACAAAGCAATAATCCACAAGAGGCTGTGCATTACTGTGATTTTACCACGGTTAGAGTGATCTTGAACGCAAAATGAAACCGCAACAACAGTATCAGTAGCAACATGATAAAAGAAACCAGTTCAATAATTTGCTACATTTGTTGAAAGTATTATTGATTATAAAATACACTTATTCTATGTATAAAACAATTTATATCTTCAGTCAGTAAAGAGAATGACAGTAATTGAAGCACACAGACTGTCACTAGTTGTGTAAAAAGTGCACCAACACAAAATTGTTATTTATTGTGCTTCATTTTAAAGAATAGTTACAATTTACAATGAAAACACTGATCTGACATGTCCAAAGGTGTCATATTTGATTTGAGAGCTACAACAGTGGTGAGAACAAAGTGCATGAGTCATTGCACTTATAACACATTCATTACGCTTTTTTGTCCTTTCTTGCCTCTGTATCCATAATATGAAAAAGAAATTCTGGCTAGGATTTGGCTGATTTGAGAGGCTTTCGAATATTACAGAGCACTTTAAATGTTTTCACAATTCAGGTTCACTATATTTGTGAGGACATTTTTAACAACGTTGCCCCCACAAGAAATGAAAACCTGTAAATGTGCACATACAGAGAGAGAGTAGGAGGCCTGTGGCTGTCTGTCCCTCTCCAAAGAGACTTCACATCCACTCACTCACATCAGGTCACATCAGGCCTCCTGTAGGCTAGAGAGAGACGTACTGAAAGCTGTTTATCTACTCACAGACTCAGATTAGGAAGCCCAAGGACGTCTGTGTGAGAGATGATCATGAAATAGAGAAGACTCATATTTTCCCCTCAGAATTTAAGTATTGCCTCTCTTTTATTTCATGAGACACATTCCACAGGATGCTGGAATGATTGGTAGATGAATTTACAGAAATAAACTTCATTTACATTTAACCGTTTCACACAACAGAGGTCACAATGTACTATGAATTATTTCTGGATATACAGAATGCATGTTCTCTAATTCTCTAAACTATATCTAATGATATCAAAATAATGTACAGTCATTAAGAATATAAATGAAATGCGAAATTTAAACAGTGTGTATTTATTAAAGGGAATTAATATCATTCAACATTTATGGGTAATTCATACATAAAACTTGCAGCAGTTATATACATTTCTTTGAACTGCATTGCATTCTATTTCAACTTTGATAAACGTACATGAAAATATTCCAAATGATGTCACTACTGTTGGTTACATTTTGAAATTTAATGTAATGTATTAAAAAATAAATACAAGCATTTCAATAGGTGTCTCCTTTTTTGTTTGTTTTTAAATCTGCATTAATAACACCTAATTTTTATGGGTATTTCATACATAAAGCTTATTTTTTTTTGTATTGCATTGCATTTTAATTCAACTTTGATAAATGTACATGCAAATATTCCAAATGATGTCACTACTGTTGGTTACATGTACAGTAATGTATTAAAAATTAAATACAAAAATTTCAGTAGGTGGCTCTTTTTTGTCTGTTTGTTTTTAAATCTGCATTAATATAATCTATTTTTTATGGGTAATTTATACATAAAACTTGCAGCAGTTATATAATTTTCTTTGTACTGCATTGCATTTTAATTCAACTTTGATAAATGTACATGCTAATATTCACTACTGTTGGTTACATTTTGAAATGTCATATAATGTATTAAAAATTAAATACAAAAATTTCAATAGGTGGATCTTTTTTGTTGGTTTGTTTTTAAATCTGCAGGAAAATCACCTAATGTTTACCGGTCATGAATTCATGAAACTGACAGCAGTTATAAAAAATTACTTAAACTCATCATTAAAATATAACTGTTATAAACTTTTATGCAAATATTCCAAAGATGTCACTACTGGGTTACATTTTGAATTCTGAGCTTTATAAATTTAAATAATTAAATTTAAATTTTGAATTTCTTCAATTGAGCTTCTTAGTATAAAATAATCTACAAATTCAAATCACATTTAAACATCCAGTTTCTAAGTCCATTTAAATTCAGGAACTGAGTTGTAACTTAAAAAGCCATTCTTAAATCAATTTACTTAACTTAATTTTCAATTCAGCCTGCTTTCAGCAATATTTTTGGAATAATTTTGAAATAAAAAACATAAACATTAATAAATGGAGGTGACTTGATACTTATTCATAAACAGGCTTTGCTTAAACTCTCCATAATGCTTACGATGAGTGGATCATGCTTTACTCACACACACACACACACACACACACACAAAAACAGCATATACACTGGATGGAGAGATGCATGGACACTGCAAACAAACAGCCAACAAATCCACAAATCCAATTGCATAAGCACGCAAACACACACGCATACACACAAAGTAAGATTTCTGTGGTCACAGTGTTTGCACACAGGTGCCATAATATAATTTATACTGTTAATTTCTTTCCCCATGGGTCCACTTCATTTTTAATGCAAACTGTCAACATTTGCTCAGTGGCACTCTGGGATGAATGTGTTTTTGTTTCAGATTCTTGCTTAACTATATGCACCGCTGAGACTTTTTAAAGTCCAATTTAAACAGCGTTCACAGCTCTCCATAATCCTGATGGATTTCCAAAGTATTTAGAAGTGAAACAAACAGATGCTGAATGAGAACAATGTATGGCTGGATTTGATTTGCAGTATCATACTATTCATCAGACTAGCTGATGTACTTGTCTATTGCTATGTACGGTTTTAATCATTGCAGGGAAGTTCCAGATTAAATACAACCAAAACAAACATGCATAATAAAACAAGTTGACAGTTACACACTTACAACAGATGCATATGGAGCAACTACATCATCTTCTCTTTTTCTTTACTGCTATTTTTTTTTTTTTTTTTTTTAGCTTGTGAGCTTCTCTAATGTCCACTGAAGCAGATAGTAGATTAAGAGACTGTAAACTGCAAATATCATTGCCTCTTATAATAAACTGCTTATGATGCTCCTCATTTGTAAATCACTTTGGATAAAAGCTCAGGTAAATGACTAAACGTAATGCATTCAGTTGATGTATGCGCATTTGCTCTTAAACTATCTGATATTTATATCTGATATGTTATAGCACTTCATGTTGCACTACCTTGAATAAATAACACTTAAATATGTCAATATTACAGAAAAATGCAATGTCTGACAAAATAAAATAAATAAATAAATAAAAAAACATAAAACTGCATTAAATCTGATATATATATTATATATATTACTATATATATAGTTTTTCTACTTCAAACTTTCCTGTTTATTTCAATATTACTTGCTGATCCTTTTCATTACTTGTAAAATGTACTAGCAATTTCTGAGTGAAAACTGTTTGTACACCATTATTTTGTATTCTTATTTGTACTATTCAACAGTAGAATTTCTGTAAGATCCTGCCCTAGTAAAAAAAAGTAATAGATTTACAATGCATTTATTTTATACTAAGTTTAGTTCAAATTTATTAACATATTTACTGACATTTTTCTCAAGATTTACTTATAGAAAAATTGTAATTAAACTTTATTTGGAGCACTACTGTGCACTATGCACATTTCTTAATATTATTTAAAAAGCCTAAATGCCACTATTTTAATGCCACTATTGATGAGGATTGTATGATCTTTAAATAATATCGGTCTTCAAATGCAAAATAAGTGTACCTAAACTACCACTTCAGTTTAATTAAATACAAGTATATCTTTAGTTGGAATTCAGCACTACTTCCACACAATTGTTCCAATTTAGCAGACTTTAAATACACCAGTTTAGTATACTAAAAGTACGATTGCAGGGTATTTTTATTAAGTACATAATATGTAAATGCATTTGTAGTATACGTAGCATGAAATAAATGTATTTACTTTTCACTAGGGTATACAAAAAGAACACAAATAACAATTTGGTGCCCATCTCTGTTGTCTATCCATGGATGACGACAATGCAGATGTTTGGTCTGAACTAAAACTTGACATTCCTCTCCACAGTGCATCATTTCCAGCATCAGGATTGGCGGTACGACATGGCGGCCGTATCTGCGGCTGCATCTCTGTGGATTTGGAGATGAGTCCTAACCTGCGTGTGAAATCTTCACCTGTGAGGCGAATCGGTACGCTTGAGCGGAGCAGTGATAAGAGGCAGAAATCTGAGAGTTCAGAGATGAGAGAGAGTGTGTGGAACGACAGGGATTTGCAGCTTATCGCTGCTGCTGGATGATGAAAACGCAAACAGACTCATTAAGTTGGGATGAAATGACACCGGGCGAGTTCATCCGGACCACAAACTCCAAGCATGAGTAAAGTAGGAATCATTAAACAGCATATGAAGCATATAACTTCTCATTGGAAAGTAATATATGATGCTAAAATAAGAATATATCAAGCTCATGTAGTATCAGTTTTGCCTTTTACTGTAGTTCTGAGGCCACAAGTCACTTTTTCCTTGCAAACCTATTTTGATCACATATTCTACAACCAAATTCACTGCAGAAAAACAGTAGTAAGAAGCAAATTGATATTAAAATTACAGACTGTACAGAACAAAATGATCCACCTTGGAGCCCAAAGCAATCCAATTATAATCCATTTACAGATATTGTTAGTTACGTGAAGTGCCATTCAAAAGTTTGGGGTCAGAAAGTAAATAAAGTGATACTTTCATTCAGCAAGGACGCATTAAATAAAAACAGCAAAGATATTTATATGATTTAAATTTCACATTTTTTCCCCAAAAAATATTTTGTGCACCAATTCAGCAAATTAGAATGATTTCTAAAGGATCATGTGTAAACTGTAAAATAATCTCATAATATTACTATTTTTACTGCATCTTTATCAAAATAAATACAGCCTTTAGAAAACTTGATATTGTCATTTTTATATACAGTATATATAAAAAAAAATATTTAAATAAATACATTTGTACCATCATTTGAGAAAACCTGTAATGCTCTGTTTCATAATATTCAACATTGTCCAAATATCAAACTTCCATATATTAAAATATATTGTCATATGAAGTAAAATATATATTAAATCTATTAGATTAAGATTAAAATATATATCTAGCTCATACAAATATTTATGCATGTGCAATTCATTTTTGACATGTATTTTCAGACCCATCAATACATGTTGATATTATATAAGTAAATATAAAAGATACATGTCTAAAAAAAAATACTACAAAAACATACAGATTTTTTGTGTGGATGTGTTTTAATTTACTTGCATATATAAATAATATATATTGTTGACACATATGGCTGCTACTGTACATTTTTATTATTTTTTTTATTTACAAAATAACTTTTATATTCATTCATTCATTCATTTCAGTGTATTAGGTCTGCTACCATGTCAAAAGCTCGAAGATTGTGCAGTTTATTTAGATTTCAGACATTTTTATTTTATTTTATTTTATTTTATTTTGCCAGAGGAAAAATGCTATTTTTCTGCAATATTTACATATTTAAGTATATAAATATCTACGGCAGTGTATTTATCTATTATGCTACATACATATACACATTGTTCTATGGGCTTTTAGACAGTATATGTTATGAACCTATATCTTCAGAGAATGTACATATGTGACAATTATTTCACCTTATAGGTAACATACATGGTAATATCACTCTTGATAAAGTGCAATATACAGTATATGTCATATATGTGACCCTGAACCACAAAACCAGTCATAAGGGTCAATTTTTAAACTCTGAAAGCTGCATAAATAAGCTTTCCATTGATGTATGGTTTGTTAGGATAGAACAATATTTGGCTGAGATACAACTATTTGAAAATGTGGAATCTGAGGGTGCAAAAAAAAAAAAAAAAAATCAAAGTACTGAGAAAATCACCTTTAAATTTGTCCAAATTAAGTTTTTAGCAATGCATATTACTAATCAAAAATTAAGTTTTGATATATTTACTGTAGGAAATGATCTTTACTTAATATCCTAATGATTTTTGGCAAATTGATCATTTTGACCCATACAATGTATTTTTAGCTATTGCTACAAATATACCTGTGCTACTTAAGTATTTTGTTTTTGTGTTTTCCTGGGTCACATATTTTATTTCCATATTGGTGTTTACAGCCACGAGATGCCAAATTGTTCCTGCATCATTCATAAGTTATAGTGGCTGCCGCCTGGACACGTGTGTAAATGCCGTGTGTATGTGTCCACTGTGACCTCTGACCTTTGGTTCACAGCGGTGCCGAGCGATCTTTGTGTGAGACATCGGCAGCGCAGGTTATTTGCGTCTGTGTTGAGTGACTCAGTTGCCATTGCTCATGTGCTTCAGAGAAGTAGATGGCAGCTCAAAGCCCTTTGTCTCAGCAATCGCTTGTGCGTGTCACCAAAAAGAGACAGCGAAGCCCACTCTGTGTCGACTTTAGCCACAACTCCCAATCACAATAAACACCCACACACACACAGACACATAGACACACTCCAGCAGTTGTGTGTTTACTGGCGTCGCAGCGCCGAAGCTGTAAACTGTGTTGGCTGCAGGTTGCGCTCTCATTGTCAGCGTGTCAGCGCAGTGGGCCTGATGGCTGCTATTTTTACAGCTTAAAGTGGGTTTATGTAAATGCATAATTATACAGGATTATCGTGGCAATTTTAATCTTCTGCTGCTCTGAAAAAAAAACAAATTAACAATTCAAAGTGAATGATCTGTGCTGACAGATAAGAATAAAACAGAGTTTCTCATTTTAGCTGCATGTAGAGCAACGGCAAAACAGACAGACTATGAAGCAGCTTCAACTCAACGTGGCACTTTGATGAGTTTAGAGCGGAAACAGTGACTGCTCACAAATCACTGCATACGGAAACTGAACGTGCATGAAATGTGCTTTCACACGTCAGTGTTCTTGTTACAGTGTAATTGTACATTTAACTACTGAGCAACATTAATTAACTAATTGACAACATATGCTTACTAAAGGGTTTGGTTTAGGGTTACTGCATGTAATTACGCATTCTTTACTGTTATTATTATAGTAAGTACATGTAACCTGCAACAAGGACACTGTAAAATAAAGTGTTATTTATAATTATTATACAATTCTATTCTGTAGTTTCTAATACCATTTGTATCACAGCAATATGCATATGGAAATATGCAGGTCATGCATACTAAAAAGGCATGATAATACATGATTATTATATAGGCTAATATAAGGCTTAATAAAGTCTTCTGTTAACTGGAAATTATAAAGTGAACCTTCAGGAAGTTCAGCAGTAAATCCAGTTTTAGTGTTTTTAAATCTTCTCTTAAAAGTCGCTTTTCAGAGTAGCTTTTATCAGATTTATTTATTTATTTAGTACTATATATTTTAAACTAAATTCTTCTTAAATTGATTGATGTGCTTTCATTTTGTTTTTATGTATTTTATTTGTTTATGTTATTTATGTATTTTTTATAAAGCACTTTAAAGATGCAACTTTAAAGGCAACTTTTCAGAGTAGATGTGATTTTCTTTATTTCTTCTTTTTTCGTTATACAATTCTTCTTAAATTAACTGATGTGTTTTCTTTGTTTTTTATGTATTTTATTTTATTTTTTGTAAAGCACTTTAAGGTGCAACTTTAAAAATCCACTTTTCAGAGTAGCTTTTATGTCATTTTTTATTGTAATTGTTTTTTTTTATACTAAATTCTTCTCAAATTGATTGATGTGTTTTCATTTTTAATGAATTTTATTTTATTTTATTTTGTAAAGTGCTTTAAGATGCAACTTTAAGGCCACTTTTCAGAGCAGTTTGTGATTTTGTTTAATTTTATTAATATTGTAATAGTTTGTTTTTTTTATTTTATACTAAATTGTTCTTAAATTGATTGATGTTTTCATTTTGTTATGCTTTTTTTGGTTTGTGTTTTTTGTTTATGTATTTTATTTTATTTTTGTAAAGCGCATTAAGATGCAACTCTCAAATGGCACTCTTCAGAGTAGCTTTGATGAGATTTTCCTTATTTCTTTTTTGTAATAGTTTTTTTTTTTTTTTTTTATACAAAATTCTTCTTAAATTAACTGATGTGTTTTCTTTGTTTTTTTTTAAATGTATTTTATTTCATTTTATTTTTTGTAAAAGCGCTTTAAGGTGCAACTTTAAAAATCCACTTTTCAGAGTAGCTTTTATATGATTTTTTTTTTTTTTTTGTAATTGTTTTTTTGTACTAAATTCCTCTCAAATTGATTGATGTGTTTTCAGTTTTAATGCATTTTATTTTATTTTTGTAAAATGCATTAAGATGCAACTCTTAAATGCCACTTTTCAGTTGTTTTTATGTGATTTTCTTTATTTCTTTTTTTGCAAGTTTTTTTTTTTATGTTGTACTAAATTCTTCTTAAATTAACTGATGTTTTCTTTGGTTTTTTATGTATTTTATTTTATTTTTTGTAAAGCGCTTTAAGATGCAACTTTAAAAATCCACTTTTCAGAGTTTTTCAGTTTTTATGTGATTTTTTTGTTGTTGTTTTATTTTATTTATTTTTTTGTTGTAATTTCTTTTTTATTTTATATCAAATTCTTCTTAAATTGACATGTGGTTTCATTCTTTTTTATGTATTTTATTTTATATTTGTAAAGTGCTTTAAGATCCTTTTAAAGGCCACTTTTCAGAGTAGCTTTTATGTGATTTATTTTTATAATAGTTTTTTTTAACAGTAAATTCTTCTTAGACTGATTGATGTGTTTTACTTTTTTTTTTAAATGTATTTTCTTTTATTTTTGTAAAGTACTTTAAGATGCAACTTTCAAATACACTAGAAAAGTGATATATTCTAATTGCATATAAGATTTTCATCCAGTTGGATTACACAGTTTTAACAAATAAACATATGATGCATATAACATCAGTCATACCTAAACAAATAATATTTTTTGGTGTCATGTATTAGTATTAATACCGCGAATCAGATGTGTATTAAATGCACAATAATCAGAATTATATATTTATATCAATAAATCTAATTTATTATACGTAAACTAATCTCACATTTTAACTAACTGACTCTTGCTATAGTTTCACAGCCAGCCATAGATGAACCATGTTCATATTTCTAACTGATTAAATGTAATTGCTTCCACAATTAACAGATTTATGCAGATTTATGCAAAGGATTTATTTAAAAATACATAAATACTGCTTAACCTATGCCATGAAAGCATCAGATCTGTATACAGTGTTATTGAGATACTATCATAGTTTTGATAATATTTCAAATTAGATTTTATTTCTATATTTGACATTTTCTTGTTAATTTTAGATAAAGTTTTAGTAATTTTGTTTTGTGGTTTTGTCAATTTTATTATTATTCTTTTAAATATGTAAATAGTTTTTATTCATTTTTATTTCAGTTTTAGTTATTTTACTGTCAAGTTTTTTTTTTTTTTTTTTTTTTTTTTTTTTTTTTGCCTTGGCAACTATAGCTGAAATAAAATAAGTTACATTTTATATATATATATATATATATATATATTATTTCACTTCGCATTTATTTTATTGCAAGTATTACAAGTGTACGAAAATGTTTTTAGGAATTTATTTTTAGTAAACTATAAAAACCCTAATATAAACTATTACCTCTAAATGTTTGCTCCGTTGAGGTGAGGAGACTTTTAGTTTTTCACATCATGTTGGAAAACCTTAAAGAAAAAAACAAAAACAAAAACCTTCTGTCATCATTTACTCACCCTAATGTTGTTCCAAACCTGTACAATGTTCTTTCTTCTAGAACCAAAAGTGATACGTTCAGAAGAAAGCTGCTCCAAAATCATGCTCTTTTCATCTTATTTTTAGGTCCACAGAAGAAAGTCACATAAGGTGAAGTAGATAATGACAGTTTTAATTTCTTAGTAAACTATCGCTTTCAAATCATGTGTTTATTCCAGCGGGATGTTCTTCTCTGGCGCACTAATGGGAATTGTTTTTGCCAGTAAGCACCTACTGCTCGTCCTGATGTTTCCGGCAGTAATAATGGCACATCGGCAGTCGTTTCCTCACGGACCCTGTGGCAACGGCACTTGAGGAATTCAAATGTAGGCATTAAATCTGCACGACTTGTTGTGTTTGCACTATGTGTGCGTAAACTTGTGTATTTGTGCACTTTACACTTGATGTTTGCTGCTATTTTGCACCTGAACCCTCCCTCTGGGATCAATTAAACACACCGGCACTGTCTGTCTGTCTGCGACCGACCGCAGATTCCTTATAATCAAACGTATGTGGAGAACACGCGTGACACAAACACACATAACACACAATCACATGATGGACTCAGACACTCTGCAAAAATGATATTGACAAACGGTCTCTCTGTATCGATCGGTTTTAGCCAATATGTGCTCAGCAGAAATGTGAGGAGAAATCTCAGAAGATCGGATCGTCTGATGGGAATTTTAGAGTTTATATGGGGAAAAACAAGTCCTTTCCTGCCAACAGGGTGCAGGTGCCTAATCTAGAACAGTTCAGCTTGCATTAAATGCACACAAATATACTAATGAAATGAAATAAACAAAATGAAATAATGAAATTAAATTAAATAATATTAAAAATAAAATAATGAAATGAAATAAAACAAAATAAAATAAAATAAAACAATGAAATGAATTAAAATAAATTAAATAAAACAGTTAAAATTAAATTAAATTGCTGTTCCTGTTGTTATTAATTAAAATATTGTGTGTAAAATAAAAAAATAAAATAAATTAAATTAAATAATCAAATTAAAATAATCAAATAATCAAATAAAATAATGAAATGAATTAAAATAAATGAAATAAAATAGATGAAATGAAATGAAATAAAATAAAAAAGAAATAAAATAAATATAAAATAAAATAAAAAGATAATTTGTGTAAAATAAAATAAATTAAATAACATTAAATAAAACAAAACAAAAAAAAAATAAAGCAATGAAATGAATTAAAATAAATTAAATAAAACAGATGAGATTAAATTACCTTAAATAAAAAAATGTCGTTCCTGTTGTTTTATATATATATATATATATATATATATATATATATAATTCAATTAAATAATAAAAAAAAATAATTGAAAATAAAAAAATAAAATAAAATTATGAAATGAGTTAAAATTAATAAAATAAAACTGATGAAATGAAATGAAATAGAATAAAACTGTTTTGCTGTTGCTATTAATTAAAAATAATTTGGGAAAAATAAAATAAAATAAAATAAAATAAAAAATTTACCCTTGTATTATAAGGTTAACAGAAATCTCTAAAATTAGTGGATAATATTGTGGCTTTTTATTTTCTTTTCTTTTTTTTTCTTTTTTTTTTTTACAGTGAACACATCTCATTTCCTCAACCAACTCTCAACTCCATACAAAAGTATTTTTATTTCTATGGGGGGAAAATTATCTACATATTGTTACAACAAACTAGACAATACTGGCATTTTATTTTCTTGTTTCAAGCCAAAAAAATCCAATAAATCTAGTAATATTTATTATACTTATGTATGTACACATGTCTGTACATTCATGTTGCACTAATGCAAAAAATAATGCACATTTGTCCTGTTTTAAGAATATGGATATATTTGACTGAAGTACTGATTTTATTCAATTAAAAAAATAACACAAATTGCACAAATACAAATTTTACACACACACACACACACACACACACACACACACACACACACACACATGTCTGGTTCATTATCTTTGTGGGGACTCTCCATAGGCGCAATGGTTTGTATACTGTCCACACTGTATTTTCTATCCCCTTACCCTAACCCTACCCCTAAACCTAACCCTTACAGAAAACTTTCTGCATTTTTACTTTCTCAAAAAATTTCATTCTGTATGATTTATAAGCTTTTGTACCCATGGGGACCGCAGGCTGGTCCCCACAATGTCAAAAATTTCAGGTTTTACTATCCTTGTGGGGACATTTGGTCCCCACAATGTAGCAAAAACAAGTACACACACACACACACACAGTGCAAACACAAGTTGTTCATATGAGACAGTATAGTGTGTGTATTTATTTGTATTGTGTGCTTTTGTATATTAGGAATGAATCCACTCCACATTTCCCCACTGGGGACAATGAAGTGTATTTCGAACAAGCTTTCAAACAGCTAAAACCTGCAAATCAAATCTGTTTAGTCATTTATAGTCTGAGCAATAACCAAAACATTAAAAAAGCAAATTAAATGCAAATCAAATTAATTTTTGGAAATCAGATTTCCAAAGTGGGACAACAAAGCTGTCCAAATTCACTTATTGACGTTTGTCATTCAGAATGGAAAATGAGTGAACGAGTGAATGGTACAGCGTATTGTAAATTGAAAATGTAGAGCAGTTCACTTCCAATACAACAACAAGCAGGATTTCATTGGAAAAGAGTCTGGAGTGAGAAGTAGAGAGAAAGGATGGAGTTTTGTTGCACTTTTTGGGGTGTTGGACCAGAACTGTTTGTGTGACCCACAAGGCAAGAGCCATTAGGAAGAAGCGCTGACCCGTGACGGACCGCTGAACACCCACAGAAATAGAGGCACTGAGATACAAAGAGAGAACATCTAAGATTCAGTGAGAGACTGAAAGATAAAGAAAGAGAGAGAGACACGCACAGATCAGGATTAATGGACTGTTTGGGGAGGTCAGAGATGGCTGTGCACCTGGAAACAACACAGAGAACCACTCAGACGACAAACACACACCCAACACACTCCACAAACAACTGAACAACAGCACGAGACAACCACAAACCAGCCAAACCACTCCTCTATAATGTCAGAAATGATGATGACTGTTATTATTATTATTATTATTAGTGTAAATAAGTAAATAATATTTAACAAAATTAAGTCTTACTAAATTAAAAGTAATAATATTAATTATTATTATTATAAGTAATTAACAATATAAACAATATATATATAATAATATATAAAATAAATTAAGTAATTAATAAATTCATTCTAATAATAATAACAACAACAGCAGTCAAAGTAATAGAATAATTTAGTATATAATATATAAAATAAAGGAATGTATTTAATAATAAATTGGTAATAACAACAACATAATTATTTTATTGTTGTTGTTGTAAATAAAATAAAAAATAATATAAATACAAATACAAATAGAAAAATTGTTAAAAAGTAATAATAATGAAATAGCAACAACAATACAAATTATATTACATACTATATTTTGTATTATTATTATTATTTAGTAAATAATAATATTGAAAATAAATTCTGTAATATAAAACATTTATTATTATTATTATTATTTATAATAATAAATCATAATAATAACAACAATAAAAATGATGATGATGATGATAATAATAATAATAATAATAATAATAAATAACAACAGTAACAATAACAAATGATATATAACATTTATTAATATCATAATAATAATAATAATAATGTATTACTATTTCAGCATAATAAAATAACAGTATATAAAATTTAATTATGTAATATATAACATTTATTTGTATTATTATTTTATTAAATAATATTAAAAATAACGTTACACTTTAATAAAATATAACATTATTTAATATATAATATATAAATTATTATTATTATTTAAATATTAATATTATTATAATTACTATTTAAATAAGAATAAGTATAATGTATTAATATTACAGTATAATAAAATATCAGTATAGAAAATGTAATTATGTAAATATGTAAATAATTATGTTAATATTAAATAATATTAATAAGGTATTATACTATAATAAAATATGCATTATTATTATCATCATCATCATCATCATCATAGCATAATAAACTAATTACATATTAGTAGTTAAGGTCTATTAGTTAACAATAGTTAACTACATTAGCTAACACGAAGACAGAATGAACAATACTTCTACAGCATTTATTAATGCTGATTACTTAATTAATTATTAGTTAATTTCAGCATTTACTAGTGCATTATTAAAATCACAAGTTGAGTTTGGTAACAGCTGTGAACTAACATGAACAATAAACGACTGTATTTTTATTATCTAACAAATATTAATAAATACTGTAATAAATGTATTGTTCATTGTTCATTCATAACTAATGTTAACAAATGACATATTGTAAAGTGTTACTAAATTATAACACTACAATTACTACTACCAAAAATTAATACAACAAATAAAACAAATGTCACTGAAGGTTTCAAAACATTAAGTCTGTGATGTGCAACATATTCTGGCCAGTAAACAGGAAGAGACCATCTGACAACATCTAATTGCAACCATGTAGACACGTCTTGGTTTTCAGGACCGATCACAAATCCCTGTGGGTGTTTATCGGCATAGGGCCAGCCAATCAGATTTGAGTTTGCCGGATCTGGAAAGACACAGAGCATCCATCATCAAACTTTTATCATGCTTTGCTATCGGACATGCCAAGACAACACGACACAACGGGAGCAGCGGTGACCCGTGAAACATCCCGTTCCTTCAGCGCTTCTGTAAGTGCTGTAGATGAGTGTGTGTTAATGGCAGAGGGAGCAGTAATGACTCTCAGATAATACAGCTCTGCTCCCATCACTCCCTGCGACACCAGTGGGAGAAACGCAGCGTGATTTAACAGACCAGTGATGCCGTCTGATGAAACATCCTCTCGCTCGCTTCGCCCGCACTCCCCGACAATACCTTTAATTGCTGAGAAATAATAAAGAGTAATTCTGGAGTGTGCGCGTATGGGGACACGTTAAGGACGCCAATTACCAGCCACTCTCTATTCTAACATATTCCTGTTAGATGACATTACACAGAAGCACAACTCACAATACAACTTGTACGTTTTTGGTTAAAACTGATGTCTAGCGCATTCAAATAAAAAGAGTTCATATCATTACGTTATCATATATACATTTGTTCTAAATAAACTTGGGTTATTATTGACTACTAACTAAGAACTACTTTATTACAGTTATTATTATTAATTTCCTGTTAGATTACATTTCCTGAAACTCACAATACAAATTTTGGGGTGGGTGAAAAAAGTTTTTGGTCAAAATTAATGACTAAAATAAAATACATTTATATAATTACATTATTACAAACAAATGAGCTATTAATATATTTGTTAAAATAAAATAAAATAAAATAAAATAAAATGTGGCTGAAAAAAGTGGTACTAAATAAAATACTAAAACGCATTTATATATCATTACATTATCACAAATAAATATATTAATGTACTTGTTATATTAATGAATTATTATTTATCAAAATTGAAAACTACATAAAATAAATAATAAAATAAAATGTTGTTGCAGTTGCTAATTTTTATTTTATTTATTTTTTTATTTATCAATTTTTTGGTTTTTATCTCATTAACAAAAGTCAAAAGCCCTTTTCTACAAAGGGGAAAAAACGTACACATAAAAAATAAAAATCCCATTTTGCTTTGTTTAATAAGTGTTTAATCTCATCAACATTTGTTAAAGTCAATAAATTATTGACTTTAATTATTAATAAATGAGTTATTATTAATTATCAAATTTGAAGACCACAGAGCAAAAATAAATAAATAAATAAATAAAATGAAAGGAAATAAAAATATATATATATATATATATATATATTTTAAATTAGTGAAAGTTACTAAAGTGACTTGAAAGTTGTTGTTATTATTTATATATATATATATATATATGTGCGTGTGTGTGTGTGTGTGTGTGTGAATGCATTTTTATTATTATATTATTGCAAAATTGAAGACTACAGAAAAAATAAAACAAAACAAAACAAAACAAAACAAAACAAAATAGATAAAATGGTAACTGTTATGAATTAATTTATTTTATTACAGTTATAATTATCATTAATTTCCTGTTAGATGACATTTTGTGTAACTTACAATACAAATTTTGAGGTGGGTAAAAAAAAATCCATAGATAGATAGATAGATAGATAGATAGATAGATAAATAGATAAATAAATAAATAAATAAATAAATAAATAAATAAATGAAATGAAATAAAATAATTAATTAATTAATTATTTTTTTAATAAAAGTTACTGAAACAAAATGAAACAAATATGAATGCATTTACATTATTATATTAGATTGTATAAAAAAAATGTTGCAATTATTATTATTATTTTTGTTTTATCTCATCAACGAAAGTTAAATACCTTGTTCTACAGAGGGGAAAAAAATGATAAATAAAAAAGCTAATTTTGCTTTGTTTAATAAGCGTTTTATCTTATTAATGCTTGTTAGAAGTCAAACACCTTTTTCTACAGGTGAGATTTCCACAGGTCATAAATAAAGTGGTAATACCATGACAGTATTGCATTCAAACTGCATATATGATCTCTTTTCTATAAAAGACACATTGCACAAAAGAGACTCAACTTTATTCCGCTTGAGTTGAATGAGTTGAATGAATCCCAGACCGACTTTTCAAGCACTTCTAAAGAAACGGATCTGCAGCAAAAGCACTTGAAGGATATGAAGGAGAAAAGTGTGAGCAATACAACTAAATACCCAATGTTCATCATCATGCAGGCAGTATCTGCCGGTATCCTGACGTCCATATGGATTGAATCCAATAACATGTGATGAAACTCACCTGACGCCTGCAGCTTTTATCTCTCAGTTCATTTCATATTCAACTGATGTGAAACTACACGCTCAATATTTATCAGACGGCACAACGGCGGCCACAGGTTGTGTGAATGTCAGTGATTTGTTGTCAGAGTAATTGACTTCAGTGCTGCGGCTGTAATAAGCTCAGCTACGGTGTCGTTCAGTATATTGGCCTGGATCTTAATTTGATTAGTGAAACCACACAGATGAAACATGAGGCGGCTCCACTCCAATCATCTTATTCATTCATACATCGCTTATGCTGCCGTCAACGCCGCTTCACCCTGAATACACATCACGTCAGCTGCATTTTAAGAACTTTATTAGAAACAGAAAGTTGTACGCGCCCACATAACACACATGGCTTTTTTCTGGCCAAAATATATTTTATATATAGGCTAAATTTGTGCTATAAACAGTGAAGGTTAATGAAATTTTTTATTTTTAATTTAAAATAGATTCAGTTTCAACTTTCATATTTGAAATGTATTTCAGTGCAAGAATATATATATATATATATTTTTTTTTTTTTTTTCTAAAATAGTAACAAATAAAAATATATTTTAAATATAAATATATTTTTATTGCATTTAAAAAATACATATTGTTTTTCATATTTTGTATATATATATATATATATATATATATATATATATATATATATATATATATATATTCTGAATAAATAAATATATTTTTCAAAAATAAAAAAAATATATCAATATTAAAAAATAGATTGGTAGAAATACAAATAAATATATTTGAAAACATATTTTTTTACATATTCATATATTTTTTGACTTAAAACTCAAAACTATTTTCATTTAAAATATATTTGTAAAATATATATTTGTAAAATATATTATAAAAAATATAAATACATATTTTTTGTTGCCACGTGGGAGTGGAAATTACTATGAGATGTGAATGGGACTGCAATTATTTTAAACACTTAATAGCAGATTTATTTAAAATAGATTTAGTTTCAACTTTCATACACCAAAATGTATTTCAGTGCAAGAAAAATAGATAAATAAAATTATATATATATATATATATATATATATAATTTTTTTTTTAAAATATAAATATATTTTAATGTATTTAAAAAATACATATTGTTTTTCATATTTTGTATAGAAAATACATTTTCTATTCTAAATGTAGAAATACATATAGAAATACATTTACGTAAATATATTTGAAAACATATTTTACCTTCTTTAGTATATTTTGACAAACAATTAATAGCAGATTTATTGGCTGTTTTTGTTCATTTTGAGCTTACCTGCCACAATTTTTCAGTCAGTCTCAAAACGGCCAAATCAGACCAATTTTTTTTAGCCTCGCCGATCATTAGGTTAATTGCAATTAACACCCAGTGCAATTTGTCATCATACAACAGCGGGACACGTTTTATACTTTACCTACTATACTCACTGTCAATGGTATATAGTGTAAATTAGGTGTATCCTTGAATACAGCATGTGTGTGTGCACTTTTATTCTAATTAAATATTTTTCATATCTAGGACCCTGTCAAATCCTCAAACTGTTTTTAGACTGGCTATGTTTTTAACCAGAGGACAAAAATGTAGTAATACAGAGCTACTATAGAGAGCTTAGTGCAATTTATCTACATGCAGAAGACAGAAATAGACCACAGACTGCATAAACTGGACATGACAGATTACTGTACGTCACGCTCACATGCACGCAAAATGAGCAAAGGGAAATCATGCAGAAAAATACCTGCACACTTAAAAGGGACGCCATTTTTGTAATAATCCTGGGTTTTCCTCACTATCGTCAACAACACTTAAAATACAAATAGCTTCCAATATTGTAACACTTACATGAACATTAAAAACGTACGATTTTTAACAATTATTTTTGGAAGAAATCTCTCACCACGGTTCCATTTATTCCATTTTTTTAAAAAATATGAAATATTACAATTCCAAAAAATTGTTCTCTACGTTAACATTTTTTATAATGTAATTTATTCCTGTGATGCAAAGCTGAATTTTCAACATCAATACTTCAGTCTTCCGTGTCACATGATCCTTCAGAAATCATTCTAATATGCTGATTTGCTGCATTGTTACAAAATAAAATAAAATAAAATAAAATCATTTTTATCAAGTTATAAATATTATTCGAGTACATTTTACAAAAAAATACTATTTCAGTCTTCTTCAAAATTTCATATTCCTTTACATGCAAATAAATGTATAATAAAATAAAATTATATTTGAAAATAAATAAATAAATAAACAAAATAGATAAATAAATATTTTTTATTCAGTTAATAAATGTAATTTTTTATTAAGTTAGTGTGTTACTAGCCTTTGCAAAAAAATATAATAAAAATTATATTTAAAAAAAATAAAATAAATAATAATTTTTATCAAGTTATAAATATTATTGGAGTACATTTTACAAGAAAATACTATTTCAGTCTTCTTCAAAATGTCACATTTCTGCAAAAAGTATAATAAAATAAAATTATATTTAAAAATAATAAAATAAATTACATTTTAATTTCAGTCTAAAAAAATAATAAATAAAATAAAATAAATTACATTTTTGTTAAGTTATAAATATTACTGGAGTACATTTTACAAGAAAATACAATTTCAGTCTAAAAAATAAATAAAATAAAATAATAAAATAAAATTTATTATGACATTTTTTATTAACATAAATACTGGAGTTTTGCAAGAAAATACTATTTCAGAAATAGTATTTTTACAAGAAATACTATTTGAGTCTTCTTCAAAATGTCACACTCAGTGTGTTACTTGCCATTTCTTGGCAATTAATTGTGACAGTTACAAGCAATTTCTAAGTGAAAATAAAATGAAATAAAATCTTTTGTGCTATTATAAATCTCTTGTTTTTAATTAATTTAGGATATTTTAATGGATCTTTGCAGAATAAAAAACAACTTATTTAAAAAAAATAAAAATAAAATAAATAAATACATACTGACCTGAAACCTCTCAATGACAGTACCTCAGATGTAAGAAGAACCAGCAAAGTCAACAGTTTAATAGCTTATGACCATTGCTGCTGTAGTTTTGTATCACTTACAGTGGTCAGTGATATTTGGGTTTAGAATGGTCAGTTTCCCTACTATTTCAGACAGACTGGTGGCTATTTTAGAATTTCCAGTTTAAGAACGGCCCATTAAAACGGCCCATGTGAGCCGAGCGTCAGTCCCACTCATCTATGAGAAGAGCAAGCGGAAGCTCTTGACTTTCCCTCACGTCCACGAACGGGACGGCCAGGACTGTCGTCTCTCACGGGTCCCGGATAAGAGCATCTGAGGCAGCCCAATCCCCTCAGAACAAATGCTCTCTATTAGAGCAGCAGCATCTGATTTGGACCATTCACTGTGGAGCAGAAGAATTAATTAAACGCTGTAAAAAATAATTAGGAGACATCCATAATTCATCCGTGGGAATGTAAACTCATGAATCTTTCATGACTGCGCTCCAAGATACCACTGAAAATCTGTTTCGAGGGAAAAAAAAGCGAGAAAACGTGGGCCACTGCTAAAAGCTCGGAGCGGAGATGTTATTTAAAGCAGAGACGTAGAAGATTGCTTTCTGAATCCTGGGAAAAATAAGCACGGCAGCAGAGGTCTCCATCTGCGGATCTCTTATAAGACTAATCCGCATATCAGATATCTGCAGTGGTGCAAATGTTAGAGGAGGCGGACTAGATTTATGTGCTGTGTCAAAAACGCCATTATACTGAGAGAAACTCAAACAAGAGGTTCATATGTCATTTGTAAGTACACCGCATACTAGAGCTTCTACAACCCGAGCGGAAGAGTATTAAAGGGGTCGTTTTATACACATCCGCAGCGGTTTTTGCCCGAAGTCCACTTGTAATGATAGCTCGTGCTTCTTGTGCTAAAAAAAGAGCTTTTTCTCGTCCACTGTAGTTTGGAATTAAACAGGCGGCTACTGTAGCTTTAAGACTTGGGTATGTGTGACTCGGGTTATGACTGAATAATCAATCATAGTGTAGTTCATGCTTGCATTCATCAGTTACAGGTTGCTGAACACTGAATAGGTGCTGATATGCTGAGAGGTTTGATCTTGAAATAGTTGTTGCTTGAATCGCAGCAGTGGATCTTCGTCTGAATAGACGGCACATTTCATTTGCACAAATGAAAATACAGACATGCAGTCCGTTCAGTAAGCTGTATTGTCATGTCTGTTTCCTTGTCTGTCCACTGGATTTTATTATTAATTATTATTTGTATTTGTATATTTGTTAAAAAAATAAAATAAATATAAATATATATATATATATATATATATATAAACATTATTATTATTAACAATAAATGCAAATACAATAATGTTGTAAATTAATCCATTTATTATTATTGTTATTATTATTATTATTATCATAAAAGTGTGTATGAAGTGCTATATTATTTATTAAAGATCATAGTTATTAATATAGCAACATTTCCAAGTTCAAAGTACTTACAATCAGATTAGTGAAAAACAACTATTAAAAAAAAAACACTAAACAAAAATAATAATAATAATAAAAACTATTCAGTTACTAATTAATTAGAAATTAGTAAATTATTAAAATAAAATAAATAAAAAGGCATCTACCCTGACTAAGACTGATTATAAAAATAAAAATAAAATAAATACATTAAATAAATAATAATTATTATTATTATTTCTATAATCAGTATTATCATCAGACAATAATAATAAATGCAAATACAATAATACTGTAAACAAATCAATTTTTCATCATCATCATCATCAGTGCCAGTGAAGTGCTATATTATTATTTATTATTAATGATCATAATTACATTTATTATTATTTATTATTAATGATCATAAATACTATATAGCTTTTCCAAGCTTGAAGATACTTTACAATCAGACGTAGCTAATGAGTAATTAATAATTAACTAAAAGTAAGTAAATTCTTAAAATAATTAATTAAAAATTAGTATATTATTAAAATACATAAAATTAAAAAGTAAAATAAAAAGGAATCTACCCTAGGACTGATTATAAAAAATAAAAAAAATAAATAAATACACTAAATAAAATGTATTATTATTATTATTATTATTATTATTATTGACAATAATAATAAATGCAAATACAATAATGTTGTAAATTCATCAATTAAAAATAATAATAATAATAATAATAATAATTATTATTATTATTATTATTGTTGTTGTTGTTGTTGTTGTTGACAGTAACAATAAATGCAAATGCAATAATATTGTAAATTAACCAAGTTATAATAATAATATAGTATTATATTATTTATAATATAATAATTATATTATTATTGTTGTTGTTGTTTATTGTTGTTGTTGTTGTTGTTGTTGTTGTTATCGTCATCATCATCATCATCATCATCATCATAAATAAAATAAAATAAAAAAACAAAATAAAATAAAATAAAATACAATGAAATAAAACAAAACAAAACAAAACAAAATAAAATACATAAAATAAAATAAATCTACCCTGACTAAGACCAGTTAGCAGCATGTTTACAAGCATAAGAAGAGTCATCACATTACATTACACATAAACAGATGAGGAAAGTGTTTGCTAATGAAGTAAATCTGACAGCTTGTGGGTGTCAGTAACTGAAGATTTAAAGTCTTTTCACTTTCATTTTGGAAGAAAACTCAGCACTTCAACTCATCACTTCGCTATCAGCGTTTAGCTTGCCAGGCTCTCAGTTTCCACCATGGATCTCAGAGCTAATGAGCTACAGTGTTAAACACTCTTCAGGCCAAGTCACAGAGCAGTACTGATGCAACCCAGCGCCAACCTAACGCTCAAGCAGTCATGGACCTCTGCCACGGCCGACTTCAACAACTCTCTCACCGACTGAGCAAAGACAAAGCACCATCATCCAACAGATCTTCTCTTTAATGTTTCTCTGCACCAAATGGTGGAGCTTCTCACCGGATGCCAGGCGATGAATGAGCCTTTCAGTGCGCGTGTAAAACAGAGCTGGAGGCGTCCTGCCGTCTTGAATTTATCTGACGCCAACCGAATCTACCAAAGCGTTTCTTCTTCCTCCTCCTCCGAGAGCAGCTTGAATATGGCAGCACATTTGTGTGACACTCTCAAAAAGGAGGAAAAAAAGGCAGTTGGTGAAATGCATTTTCCCAGAGTACCCCACAATCAGGTGTGAATTGAGCTAATGCATCTACTTACAGTGACATTTACCTTCAACACAGCGCTTTAAACAAGTCCATTATTTGCTTTTATGAAAACTAATAGAAAAGATTGTTATTCTGATTGCCTTAGTGCCTTTTTTTTTGGCTTGAAATGAGATTTGCTGGGAGAAAGTAGCAGTAAAGACGTAATGTTACAAAAGTTTTCTATCCTAAATAAATGCTGCTCTTTTGAACTTTCTACTCATCAAAGAATCCTGAAAAATAAAAACGTATCATGGTTTCCACAAAAATATGAAGCAGCACAACTGTTTTCAACACTAATAATAAATAAATGTTTCTTGAGCAACAAATTAGCATGATTTCTGAAGGATCATGTGACACTGAGGACTGGAGTAATGATGCTGAAATTTCAATTTTTCATCACTGAAATAAATTACACATTAACATATATTCAAACAGAAAACAGTTATTTCAAATTGTAAAAATATTTCACAATTTTACTGATTTTTCTGTATTTTTGTTTAAATAAATGCAGTCTTGTTGAGCAAAAGAACAGTAATGTACTGTACGTTCAAAACATTATTTTCCTCACTGTCAACACCTTTAAGTCTTACTTAATCATTCAACTTAGGGTTTGTTTAAGTAATGCTGGGAAGTTCATGTTTACAAGAAACCATAATTTCATTATGAAGTGCGCTCTGGTTGGAGTAAAACAGATTCGCTTTCCCTAGCACTAATGCAACATAATGACAAAGGATGTGCATCATGTGTGCAACTAATGTTTAATCTGTGTGCTTTATCAGTCTTATACTGGAAATGTAATTTAGCCCCACAAGCCAGTCTCTTCATAAACCAGCTAAATGAGTATTTTTCTGTTCTTCCAACAGTGCGCACAATTTGTACAAGCAAAATGTTTCCATCAACATTTACTGAAACCAAGAAATCATTGAATTTTCCGGGAAAATCACAACGAAGAGACCTGATTTTAAACCATTTATAAAGTAGCATAATAACATTGTTTTAAACATGGATTCATTACGGTATGTACTGGCTCAGTAATTAATTTCTAACAAAATTAAATAAGGAATCCTTCTCGGAAAATTAAAAAACAAACTCACCCTAGGTAATGAAATTTCAAGTCTGGGAAACGCTGCTCTAGTTACAGATGCTGCGTCCCAATTCGCACACTGTCCATCCTAAATAGTATTCGAAATTAGAGTTAGTGTGTCAGAAATATAGTGTTCAATTAAGTATTCCAAAGATACCCGGACAATGAACTAATTCTGGTGGAAACTTAAAGTGCAGATCCATGGACACTATAATGGACGAGGATTTGATTAGATACAAATGCAATAAAAAATATAGCTGCAAACAGTCGTCCAAGCACTTTAAGGCATTTAAAAACATTTTTTAGCAAGCTTGTAACCGCCTAAATCAATTATTTAAAAAAGCATTTTTGGCAAATCCAGGTAATTTACCATAGAAATATGATGTTTCTTAATGGTTATGACTGTTATAGCGCCAGCTGTGGTCCGATATCCTTAAAACTTTGCATGCTTGTTTAGAATCACCTGTCGCATGTGCTCAGCAGGTTTCGTGAAGTTTTGAGTTTTAAGTTTTTCCTTCATGCTTCATAGGATTTGGGGTATATTTGGATAGGCCCCATTTCTAAACAACCCCATTATAGATTCCCAAAGGGTAAACATCAACATTTAGAAAAAAAAAATACTGGATTAGAGAGTCCAGAGAATTGTGCTGCAGTGTTTTTTGTTTTTGAGTGAAAAACCTAGCACTAGTTCGCAAAAGTAGATGTTTACATCTTCTCAATCATTTAACAAACAATTTGATTGACACCAGTGGTTCTAGAGGCAAAGTTGTCCGGAATGAGGAGTTCAATATCACCCCCCCAGTGGCCGATTTCTTTAAAATTTCTCTCAGACCTTTGGGGACATAAACAGGCCCATGGAGTTTTGTGCCGACTGGCCTTCATTAACCTTGTCTAACAGGTGCTCAAACTTCATCAGCCAATGGCAGCCATGTTTTTTTAGATGCGTAAAAGTCCTTGTAGACACCTGTGGCACTTTGGACCAATTTCATCAATTTTCATGTTGATAGGACAAATGGTTGCGCAGTTATAGCCATTTTTATGTTTTTTCCCCCTCTTATAGCACCACTAAGTGGTCAAGCTCCGTGTTTTTTTTCCTGTAAGCTCAGATTGAGTTTTTAATAAGTGTTCTGAGTTTGGCAGAGATATCTCATTCCGTTCAGGAGTTATATGCATTTTACTAAAAGCGGCTCTGCCCCTTTCGGACATTTTGGTGCCCCTTTGCAATGGTTGGTCGAAAGTTCAACCTTTTTTTTGATAATTATTGATATTTATTCTCCATAGAATCTTTCTGCACTGGTTTGGTTCCAAGACACTTGAGCCTGCGACTGATTGTTTAGAAGTTATGAGTGATTTTGTACTTTTGATCGCTGTAACGCCCCCGTCTGCCCGATTGAGGTGAGCTTTGGTCACGTTGTAGGCGTTTCAAGTCTCTACGACTTATGGTATGGTCTGCACGATCAGTTTTACATGGAGATCACTGATCCGTGACCATTCTAATTCATTACAATAGGGTTTCAGCGCTATGCCCTTGAATCCCTAATTATTAAAAAACTACAAACATGGTGGATATGCAAGACCAATGGTTAGGTAGAGAAAGGGGTATGACTGATTAAAAATATCAAACCTACTGTAAAAATGTGTATTTATTTATTGCTGTATGTCATCTGCAACAACATTCTGAATGTTTATAAAGATTTTTTTTGGTCATTAACTTCTAAATGCCTAATTATTCAGCACATAAGGAGAGTTATCGGCATTAAAGCCCACTTCCAGAACAAAGATTTACAGATAATGTACTCACCCCCTTGTCATCCAAGACATCTTTCTTTCTTCTTTTAGTTGTAAAGAAATTATGTTTTTTGAAGAAAACATTCCAGGATTTTTCTCCATATAGTGGACTTCTATGGTGCCCCGAGTTTGAACTTCCAAAATGCGGCTTCAAACGATCACAGATGCGTTTGTAAATGATCCCAGATGAAAAAGAAGGGTCTTATCTAGCGAAACGTTCGGTTATTTTCATTGAAAAAATAAAAAATTTAAATACTTTTGAATCTCAAACGCTCATCTTGTCTTGCTCTGCCTGAACTTAGGGTATGTCGAAAAACTCCCATCTCATGTTCTTCCTCAACTTCAAAAATCATTTCAAAATTGTCCTACATCGCTGAAGAAGTACCGACCCAAAGTGAAGATGCAAAGAAGATCAAACACCCTTAATAAAGAAGGTAAAACAGTGATATAAGACGTTTTTGAAGTTGAGGAAGAACATGAGATGGGAGTTTTTCAACATACCCTAACTGTCATGAACCGGAACAAAAACAGAGTCCAAGTGGAGTAAGACAAGACAAGTGTTTGAAATTAAAAAGTATATAAATTATATAATTTTTATGAAAATAGCCGATCGTTTGGCTAGATAAGACCCTTCCTTCTTGGCTGGGATCGTTTACAGCTGCATTTGGGATCGTTTGAAGCTGCATTTAAACTGCATTTTGGAAGTTCGAACACAGGGCACTTTAGACGTCCATTATATGGAGAAAAATCCTGAAATGTTTTCCTCAAAAAACAAAGTTTACGAAGAAAGAAAGACATGAACATCTTGGATGACAAGGGGATGAGTACATTATCTGTAAATCTTTGTTCTGGAAGTGGACTTCTCCTTTAAAAACCCACAACTGGCGAATCAACGTGCCTCTTTATTTCTCTCCAGTACGGTAGAAAATTAAATGAAACGTGGACGATGTTAATGGTGACATGATGATTGACAGGCCAGTTTAAATGATGACAGAGTGCATGTAACTAAAGGACACTGGGGTCCGATAAAAAAGTAGATGATATCCTGCACTGATTAGCACAGTCATGACATTATGACATTACATTACATTTGCTTCAATTTTATTTAGCCTATTCAGATTTTAATACGGCCAAATTTTCAATAAAACAGTTCTCATTTACATATTTTTGTTTCTGTGCTGTGATTTCAGCTATATTTACATGTGAAATGATAATGAGAGAACAGAGAAAACGTTACATCATGACAGAATGTCTGCTTTACTTTTGTTTTGCTTCCTAATCAACCAGTAAATATATTAAAAAGTCTCCAAAATAGCTCTGTGTCACAAAGCCTTAATAAAAGTCACAGCAATAGTGAGAAAGTCGCTAAATTTGGTAACACCAAATTAGTATCACTGCCCAAAGCCTACTTTTCTTGTAGACACTCAAAAGTTTTCTTCACAAAAGACTACATATTTGTAGGCAGTAGTATTGGTAGGTGAATTTGGATGCACAAAGAAAAAAAAAAACTGTTATGCTGCTTGGTATTAAAGACAAGTATTGCTTATTATATGTGACCCTGGAGTAGCACGGGTATATTTTTAATAAAAGCCAAGTTTTTATTAGCTTTTATGACAAAAATTATCAGGATATTAAAGGGGTCCTATTATGCTTTTTCACTTTTTGAACTTTAGTCAGTGTGTGGTGTGTATCTTTGGGCATAACAACGATCTACAAAGTTACAAATCTCAAAGTCCACTCCAAAGGGAGATATTTCGTTTTTAAAAAATCTCTTTTCAAGAACTACAACGAATGGTTCCTTTGGACTCCAATGTTTGTTTTCTGCATGCAGTGATGTCACAACACATTCCATTAGAATATCATTTAATTAAATCCCGTGTCGGAGCCATAATGCACCACTGATGTGCGCAATGTGTGGCAAGAGATTTATTCATTATACAGTGTATATAACAGTAGCTTCACTTATAACGTGAGTGTTTTTTTAAAATGCATAAACCTGCACTAGAATAGGCTAGGCTGATCAGTGATGTTCTTTGATAATGTTAGGCTGCTTTTAGCCTTATGCTGGAGCTGGTTTCGGGCAACGAAACTAAGTATGTAAATAATTAAATACATTTGCACGATAACATCATGTATTGGCGATCTCACAGGCTGACGACAGGACCCGACACTTTTGTAGTGTATTATTTACTCACTCCCCATGCATCCTAGGTGCATATGACTTCCTTCTTTCAGAAAAAATGCAAACAGAGTTATATTAAAATTTGCCTCACACGGCTCCGGGGGGTTAATAAAGGCCTCCTGTATCAAATCGATGCGTTTTTGTAAGAAAAATATCCATATTTAAAACGTAAGAATTACTTAGCTTGCGCTAACAGTTGTACACAGAACTTGCTTCTTTGACAAGGGCCGTGGCAGTACTGAAACACCGTCTAAGCTGTTCACCAATCGCAAAGCAGTGGGACAGCTAACCAATCACAACACATTTAGTTTTTCAGAAGGTGGAACCCAGAACTAATCGAGTCATTTGTGCCAGGTTGGGAGAAATGTATTGTAATAATGTAAATTATGTTAAAAATAATGCGTTTTTTTGAACCACCAAGCATGAAAGCATTCTAGTACACCCCCAAAACAAAATCAAGATTCTGTTAAAGAGCATAATAGGACCCCTTTAAGTAAAGATCATGTTCCACAAATATATTTTTTAAATTTCCTACTGTAAATATATCAAAACTTAATTTTCGATTGGTAATATGCATTGCTACAAACTTCACTTGGACAACTTTAAAGGTGATTTTCTTAATATTTAGATTTTTTTGCACCCTCAGATTCCAGATTTTCAAAGAGTTGTATCCTGGCCAAATATTGCCCTATCCTAACAAACATTCAGCTTTCAGATTATGTATAAGTCTCAATTTCAAAAAATGACCGGTTTTATGGTTCAGGGTCACATTTTATTACACTAGTTTGTACACTAATTTACAAAATTAAGTACTTGTAATTAAATTGAATTACTTTTTAAGATACTCATAATTGGACTACAGTTACTTTTTTTTATTTATTATGTGATTACATATTATTCACTAGTGTTGGGGAAAGTTACTTTTAAAAGTAATGCATTACAATATTGAGTTACTCCTAAAAAAAGTAACTAAACTTTTTATGGAAAGTAATGTGTTACTTTCGCGTTACTTTGTAAATCTGGGCTGGGCTTGCTTGTTCGTTTTTAATATAAAAAGTTATATTTTTGGCAAATGTAAAAGCCTTTTCACACCAAAAGCCTCAGGCTTTGAGAAAAGTAAATTCACATCTGTGTCTCTTCAGCAATAAATAAAAGGAAAACAAATGTTAGATTATCTTGAGAAATTTTTGCTTATTAGTATGGTTGAATTTGGATCATCTAAGGTCGGCAGCAAAGACATCGGTTAATAAAATGGGATTAAATGCATAAAGTATATTTGTATTATTGAACATATTTAATTATTGCAGGTTTGCATCATATTCTGAGTTAAAGTTCACTGTTTTTATTCATTTTGAGGAATACTGAATCAGTTTTTTGTGAGAGATGAATTAATGCATGTTCACATTTATTCTAGAACTAACATCTTACTCCCAATTTCTCTCAACATGGGGACAGTAGGGCTTTTAATCAATAAATGGGGGGAAAGTAACTGTAAAAGTAACTTATTTGAAAAAAAGTAACTCAGATATTTTCTTGTCAATTAAAAAGTAATGCATTAATTTACTAATTACTTGGAAAAGTAATAATATTATGTAACTCCCAACACTGTTATTCACACAACAGCAATTTATTGATTGTCCCTAATTATTCTTTTCAATCTGTTAAATTTTTCTTTTTAAACCACTTATATAAATTCAGGAAGTCTTCCAGTTTTGTGAACTTTCACACAAAGACCAGTCACTAATCAGGTAGCTATAATTACACAGAAAATTGAGAGACCCCTTGCAGTTCCTTCACAAATCTTAACATAACGGAATGTTTAATGCACTCCATGATGTTAATAACAAAGAATGGAATATATTTCCTTTCTTTTTCAATTTAATATAACAATTTGGTACATGATTATCATATTTAAATCAACGTGATAAACAGGTTAAGTCATCTAAAAGTGATCAGAAAGTAGTCATGTAA